>NW_022145889.1:2368-12861 GCF_002938485.1 Sitophilus oryzae | reverse complement strand
AGCCCTGTTTGAATCAAATTGTTTAAAAGCGTTCTCATCCTAACGTTGTGCACTACACTGCAAGAAGCATTTTATAAAGTTCTTCACTCATTTTCGTTTATTAGTTCGAATTTATTCTACTAGCAAAGTACGACCCTGCCCGAGCTCTCTTTTAATTAATAATCTTATCCCGAGCATGTCGCAGTTATCAATTAATAATGTCTTCGTGTTACCTTCTGCGCTTCTCGCTCTGTTCAGATTACCATCGGCCGTACGTAAATTGGCCATAACCGGGAGACGTGCTTATCAAAATTATTAACGACTTTAGGCGGCAGCGCCGGACACCGTAGGACGCTAACGACAGTAGTGCTATCGTTTTTAGGTATAAAAGATGGCTAATTAATATGCAGGTAAACTCGTGCTAATTTGAACCTACATGATTGGAGAACATCAGTATTATTTTAAATATTTTTTAATCATCATCATCATTCTCAGCTTATTCAACCATTTCCAATTATGGTGTAGCCTTCCTCATATATTTAGATTCTCTTTTTGTAATTTGTCTATTGTTGGCTATGCGGGCCCAAGTTATAACTAATTTCTAATATCATGGTCCCATTTCAGGTTTGGTCTTCTTCTAGGTCTCTTAATTCCTCATGGGTACCATGCTGTAATTTTTGTGATCTGCCTTTTTGCCAGGTGTCCTGCCCATTGCCACTTGAGGGATTTGATTCTGTGGATGACATTTATTACCTAGGTCTTTTGTCGTATCCACTCTATTTTCTTAAGATCTTTTTACTACTCTGGGAAACAGCAGTTAATAGCAACATAGAAATTCTGGAAAGATTTTAGAGAATAACCATTCCCAGCATATTTCTTTCCATTGAGTGTTGTGGGACCTGCAGTTTCCTTATTGCATACAAGTGTTCAGGTTTTGCATGCATATGTCATGATTGGTAGTACACATTGGTCGAATGTTTTCTTTTTTAAATAAAGCATCCGATAAGGCATCCTAGATTTGAATATGATTGATTTTCATCCATATGTACTCCATGCTAATTTAATTTTTCTGTTGATTTCTGGTAGTAGAGATCCCAAGCTGTGTATTAGTTGTTCCAAATATCCAGTAATGGATATATACTGTGTATTAGTTATCCCAATATTTCCAGTGTTGTGCTATTTATTAGAATGTATTTTCTGTCTACTAGTTCGTTGTACATTACTTTAGTTTCTGCTAAATTCATTTTGAGACATACTTTATAGCTGGCTGTATTTAGTTCGTTAATTTGCGCTTGTAGTTTTTCAGAATTATTGGCACCTAGGACCATAGATAAAAGAAAATATTCTTCTCTTAACCTAGGACTATGTTATCAGCCAATCATAGATGGTTAAGATATTGTCCTTCTATTTTTAATCCTTTGTTGGTCTAGTCTAGTTGACGGAAGTCACGGAAGATGTTGCTGTAAACAGATGGGAACTCTGGGGTTGTTTTATACAGGGTGTTGTTTTGTTGTGTGTTATTCTCGAGATTAACCGGGTAATGTCGACATTAACCGGACATCGGACCTTAACCGTAACATATATATATATATATTGTATAAATGAACAAGTGTGAAAAAAAACTTCTTGAGGAACACAAAGATTCTAAGCTATTTTATAAATGATTTTTTTTTTTATTTTAGAGTTAGTGTGGGAGAAAGAAAATATATTTATAGTACAATATTGCATGTAGAGTAGCTTTTTGAACTGTTTGAACAATATGTATACAGGGTGTTTCAAAAAACATGTGCCATCTCTCGTGGGGAGATTCCCTACGTAAAAATAAGATTTATTTTTCATATCAACATACGTCCGATTCTGCGTTGTTTCGTAGCTACAGGGTGTTAAAATCTTAAAAAATTTTCGATTTATTATAATTTTCTCCCAAGTAATTTTAGTGATTCGAAGAAAATTTTGAGGGTAAAAATTCTAAATCTTTTAATGCTAAAAAAGTATCGATAAATTCATCAGGGATGTCAGAAGAGGGGATGTTAGAAAGGATCAACCAAAATACCCTAAAAATTATACTTACAAAACTAAAAGTTTGTCATATATGTTTTATGTTTCAATATAAACATTTATTACACCAATAATCTACTTTCAATTAAATCAAATTAAATGAACAAAGCAGACGTACACTACATGCTGTTTAAGTTACAATGAAACTGACAAAAAAATTCATCGAATTAAACAGTAAATATTTTCAAAAACCAAACACAATATAATATAGCAATTTGTTAAAACATTAAACTAAAACCAGTAATGAACTGATATCATCTTTCTTTCTTTTTGTTTTGTCCAAATTTATAACTATGTTGTCTTACTGTTTGTTATTTTTATCTGATATATTTATAAAAATGTTTGTCAGTTTCATTGTAACTTAAACAGCATGTAGCGTACGTCTGCTTTGTTCGTTTAATTTTATAATTGAAAATAGGTTATTGATGTAATGAATGTTTATATTGAAAGATACGACTGACTTTTAAGTTTTATAAGTATAATTTTTGTGTTTTTTGGTAGATCCTTCCTTATGATATTATTTTTGACTTTTTAGTATATCTCCTGTCCCTATACTGACCGGTAACCTGAAAATAATCCAAACAATCCTTTATTTAAATATATAACTTTCATAGTCACTATTTACCCTACTGTAAGCTACAAAAACTCTAAAACTAACCCTATACAATGTTTTTAAATACTGGTCTTCGCTCGAGAAAGGAAACCCAGCTTCCTTTACAGGCTTAAATGTTTAGAATAATAGATGCGGCGCAGCGAAAAAAGCCTATCAAACATGAGCTATCCCGTTCATACCATATCTCGCGGTGTCCACTCCTCGTTAGTGTCTTATTCTCGTGGTCGGTCGAGTGGGCAGCAGCGCTGCGAGTAACAGACGGACATTTCGTGCCATAAGGAATTTCGCGATATCTAAAGAAACGACATGTTATACCGTACGATCAAATAAAAGAGGAGTGTATTCCCATGGTATTACTTTAGTCGACATCACTTCATAATAGTTTTCTTGTTCGTATTTGTTTTTTCTCTAATGAATTTAATTTACTAAACTAAATTTTACATATATTTTGATTAACCCTCAACTGGCGTGGTGGGGTCCAGCGGACCTAAAGCACTATTTAAACCTCTGTAAAATGTTTACGTTTAAGAATTAGGCCTCGCCGCGCCATTTACCTTTAAGTTAGGGTACCAATATGCAATTGTTAACGGCGTACTTGATTTTATCAAGTATTGTTCCTACCAGCGGGGGCTAAAGTTTCATTGGGATCTGTGTAGCACCACCACGCCAAGAACGTTACATTATTAGGATGGTGGGTTCCTCCTTCCTACTGAAAACGCTAGAGAGGCTCTTGGATAGGTTTTTAAGGGACGAAGTGCTAAGGGATAGTCCCCTAAGCAATCGTCAATATGCATACCAACCAGGTAAATCCACGGATGCTGCATTAGATGATTTAAATAGGCTTATTTCAAAGTCGATAGAGGACAAAGAAATAGCAATGGCCGCTTTTTTAGATATTGAGTTCAATAATGCTACTACCGACTCACTAGTAAATGCAATGAGTAGAAGAGGTACACCTGCAGTGGTATGTAGATGGATAAGGGCCGCCTTAGAAAACAGGATAGTAACGTCCACTCTGGGGCAAGCTACTATCAAAGCAGTAACGGGTGGAGGTTGTCCACAGGGAGGAGTGTTATCTCCTCTACTTTGGGCAACCTTGGTAGATGACCTCCTCAACGAACTGTCCACACAAGGTTTTTATTGCCTAGGATATGCAGACGACATCGTAATTGTGGTCAGGGGCAAGTTTGCTGGTATGATATCAGAAAGAATGCAGACAGCCCTAAACAAAGTTGACAAGCGGTGCTAACAACAGAGACTGACATTCAATGCTCAGAAAACACAAATTGTCAATTTTACAAAAAAGATAGCACCAAAAGGCCTAAAACCACCAGTGCTAGGAGAAACGGTGATTTCATTTGCCAAAGAAACAAAGTATTTTGGGATATTTTTTGATCAAAGGCTTACATGGAATACTCACATAGCGAAAGCAACACACAGAGGGCTGCCATCTCTTTAGGTAGGTGCAGAAGGATGTGTGGAAAAAACTGGGGACTTAACCCTAAAATGACTCTACACACAGGGTAGTAAGACCCATGATAACTTACGGGTCGGTGGCGTGGTGGACAAAGACATCGCAAGTGGGTGCGGTAAGGCTGTTAAGTTCCACACAAAGGCTTGCGTGCCTGTGTGTAACTGGGGCCATAAAAACCACTCCTACAAATACGATGGAAGTCTTGTTGAACTTACCACCACTACATATTTTCATACAAGGCGAAGCCAGATCTGCCATGCACAGGTTAATTCACGGTCAGCAGCACATAAGCCAAACGCATAGTGCTGCAAACCAGAAGCTAATCGAAGAGCTAAAAGCAGACAAAGTATTGGGATTACCAATTGATGCAACAGCTACTAGGTATAGCTTCAACAACAAATTTAATATAACCATACCACAGCACGCCATAAGCATTACAAAAATTTACCACGCCAGTTGAGGGTTAAACAGATTGACTAGAACAGACTTTTCAAACTGTAAAACCCGTTTAGTTGTTGGTATAGAGTCTCAGTTATTGAATATATCAGAAACCACTAATTTAAAAAGTTTTCTTCTTTTCAATTATAGTTAAGGGGACATTAAAACAAACCATGTTTTGGATAAGCTTAGGTTACTACTGATGTGCTAATGTACCAACCCATCGATCCATTTAGCTAAAATACCCAAAGCTTGGATAAATTCTAAAGTTTTATTGATCCACAGAAAAAGATGCCAAATTGCCGAATGTTCTTCCATCTGAGGTTTATTTCCACAGCATCACAAAACTGTCGAAAAGAGTTAACCGAATTAGTAATCTATGTTTTCATTTACGACATATCTATGACTTGTTGTAAAACGATGGAGAAAGTAGTGGACAACCATATTAGAGTATATCATCTACAGGTTAAACCACTGCACGATAGTCAGCATGCATATAGAGCGGGCGGATCCACAGAAACTGCTCTGTACCAGTTAACTGAGCTAATACAGGAAAGACTGGATAGCAAAGAAACAGCACTTTTGTGCCTTCTTGGACATTGCAGGGGGCGTTTGACAATATACCTCACAAGGTGGTCAAGCGATCTCTTGAAACAAGAGGGGTGAAACTACATTTGACAAGTTTCTGACCGGTTTGGATGCTTGTGAGAAAAATAACAACTCAAGTTAATAACGAAATTACATTAAAAGAAGCTAATTTTTGTTTCAAACAGATTTCAATATCTAAGGAACTATATTTTATTTAACCCTTAAACACTATACTGGAGTCTTAGGGACTCCTGCCAAAATTATTCTTGCCCCATTTTTTGTACATCTCTCGTGTAATCTCTACCATTCACAAATCTACCTTTAAGGCCAATAGAAATGTTCTTGCCACTTGCCTGTCGGTGTCATTAAGATGGTCACGGTTGTGATATCGCAGTTTAAATATCGAAAGGAGTCTGTCAGACTCAGTTATTGTAGAAGTGTAAATATTTCAAATTTGCCTGAATTGCAAATTATCGTTTTTTTTCATACTTTTTATTACTTAAAATGCCTCTAAAATGATTTACGAATTACATCAAATGCCATTAATATTTATGACAAAAATTATGAGTTACGATTTTTTAAAATTTTTAACCCCCTCCCATACCCCCTTACCAACCCCACACCCCCACCAAAAACTAATGGCCAGTCTCGGCTTCCACCGAGGCTTCCACAGTATTTTTGTGCCAAATTTGGTTAAAATCGGTTCAGCGGTTTTTGAGTTATCGTGTTACAGACGGCAAGCGGACAGGCGGACAGACAGACAGACAGACAGACAGACACCATGAGAAAATATTTTGTATTTAGGTCATTTATGACCCAAATAACTAATTTTGAGTGAAATTAAAAAAACTTTTTTTTGCCGATCTTAATAGCCTACCATACCTATTGGTATGGTCGGCTAAATATTGAATTAATTTACCTTCTTATTTTGAAAATAAGAAACAATTAATGACACCAATGCCAAAAATTATATATATTTTTGTTTTCAATAAATAGTTATTTACATATTTTAAATATTTAAGTTTTGTTGGTATGTTCATTTTGTATACAGGGTGAGTTTCCTAGGATGTTCTCTATGGGTATCTCGGAAACTACTGGAGATAGAGAGTCAGTTAAATGGGGAAAGAATTGCAGTTTTGTGGGGTCATAAATATGCACCTTTCAGATTTTCAAAAAAGTTTATAGCTTACTAGATATTTCAAAAAAACAAATTTTGACTATTTTAAAATTGTCCCTAATTCCATTATAATTTATTTTAGACAAAAAGTTTTCAAATAAAAGTTGTAGATAATCACATCCCTAATGAGGTTGTGCTCTCCGGCTCTTTCTAAAGCCTGTCATTTTTGACATATGACACAAACATATGTTTTTTTAAATGGAAACCATAGTTGGCTATGACGTCATAAATAGCGTCATTTTTTAAGCTTTTCAGCGATATAAGCTATAATATGTTTCTTTCACAAAATTACTGAGTTATAGCCAATTCTTATCTTTCTTGACTAATTTCACTTAGTTAGCCATGGAAACAAGTTCAATCGTCGTTGCTCTCACAAATGTGAAATTGTCACATCCAATCTTTGTAAATTAAAATAAACAAAAATTGTAAATACGAGTTTTTCAAATGAATAAAAGCTATTAAGATTATTGGTTCAACTTTTCTTGGCCATACAGTTTCGAGGATACGTTGACCGGTGAACGTTACTTACGTTTTTTAGAGAACAGTTTTCAAGACATGTTAGAAAACTTAAATTTAGATACTCGCGCATTAATAGAGTGGTTCCAACATGACTTTCATTATGACACACCAAACCCCTCTCCCACATTGTAAGAAATGTTAAAAATTATTTCATTATCATAATTATGTAGACTCAGGGATAGAAAGAGGTGGACCAATTGCATAAGTCTCCTCGGCGTCCTCGGTCACCTAACCTATCCATTTTAGATTTTTTTATACGGTAAGGTTAACAACAAGGTTTACTAAAGGATTTATGAACTTATGAGAGGCACTCGAAGAGGCGAAACAGGAGAAGTTTAATTAAGTCGACCGGTCGTTCTGTGACAATAGCTAGAAATTCAGTTTTAAAAAGATCCATTAATGTACTCAAAACAATTGCGGATTTTTTGAACATTTCCTAAATTAACTTAAAGTGTATGTATTGATTATTTTTTTAACTTTTAGTTTGTGTAATGTAAATTGTAAAGAGCCGTTTAATAAAATATTTTGTCTTTTTATAAGTTATATATCATAACAAAATTAGAACACCAAACCGTTCTCTAAAAAACGTAAGTAACTTTCACTGGTCAACGTATCTTGTATGGTCAAGAAAAGTTGAACCAATAATCCTACACGCTTTGCTTCATTTAAAAAAAAATTATTTACAATTTTTGTTTATTTTAATTTACAAAGATTGGATGTGACAATTTCACATTTGTGAGAGCAACTACGATTGAACTTGTTTCCATGGCTAACTAAGTGAAATTAGTCAAGAAAGATAAGAATTGGCTATAACTCAGTAATTTTGTGAAAGAAACGTATTATAGCTTATATCGCTGAAAAGCTTAAAAAGTGACGCTATTTATGACGTCATGGTCAACTATGGTTTCCATTTTTTAAAAAAACATATGTTTGTGTCATATGTCAAAAATGACAGGCTTTAGAAAAAATCGGAGATCACAACCTCATTAGGGATGTGATTATCTACAACTTTTATTTGAAAACTTTTTGTCTAAAATAAATTATAATGGAATTAGGGACAATTTTTAAAATAGTCAAAATTTGTTTTTTTTCTAAATATCTAGTAAGCCATGAACTTTTTCAAAAATCTGAAAGGCGCATATTTATGACCTCACAAAACTGCAATTCTTTCCCCATTTAACCGACTCTCTATCTCCAGCAGTTTCCGAGATGCCCATAGAGAACATCGTAGGAAACTCACCCTGTATAAATATAATCAATAAATATTTAAATATAAAATTACCAGTTTTTGTTCTCCTAATAGTGGACTCCAGTAGACCCATAAAGGAGTCCAGTAGGTCTATTATAGCAATAATGTAAAAGCAAGGCTCTATAGTGGTTAAGAGACTAAAGTAGAACTTCCAATATCCCGAATCTCCCAGCTCATAGATGAGTAGCTACCGCCGAATTAGTGAGGAATCCGAATTACTGGAATATTTTTTATGATGTTTCGCATTTTTATTGTTTCCATCCCAAACTCAGAATTAAAATACATTTTAATTAAATCAAAAATTACCGATAACTTTATGAATCCCATTAAAACTTAAACATAAAATAACTTAAAATATCATTTATTGGCTAAACTTAAAAATATGTATTGGCTAAACAATAAATATTTACAAAAAAGTGTAAAGAAATGTGAAATCTATATTTAATTCAAAAATAAAGGAATTTTTAAAAAATATTTCAATTTTAGTTGCGTACTTATCGATTATGCTAGCACAGCAGTTTTCTCTTTGGTTCTTTCAAAGCAATATGTCTCGCGTAGAAACATCTTTTCCTTTGATCCACTAAATACTTTATTATATATATTTTTTTTCCTTTCTTGGGTATGAGGTACAACAATAGCTCAAATGGTTATGGAGTATCTCGAAGAAAATGTAATTAAAAATTTAAATATACCTATTCTGTTTTTCAAAAGATATGTGGATGATTGTCTCCTAGCTGTGCCAAATAATAACATCAATGATATATTACAAGCTTTTAATAATTTTCATAAAAAAATACAGTTTACACTTGAAATAGAGTCTAATAATAAAATTAATTTTCTTGACTTAACTCTAATTAAAAATATTGAAACAAAAAAGATAGAAACAATGTGGTACACAAAAGAAACATGGTCGGGGCGGTACCTAAATTATTATTCGCATCACTCAATCAGCCAAAAAAGAAATGTGGTGATAAACTTGATAGACAGAGGCTTATTTCTTACAACACCTAAGAGAAAAAATCAAACACACTCTATTAAGTAATAACTACCCAGAAAATTTCATAAAAAAATGCATAAAACAACGTACTTTTAAACATTATAATAGCACAAAACTAATAAATAAAGATAATATAAGTGTTCAGCAAAAGTACATAGCTTTACTTATTTAAAAAACATAATGTAAAAATAAACCATAAAGCGCAAAATTTAACAAAATCATTTTTTACTCGACTAAAATCTAAAACACCCACACAAAAACAATCTAATTTAATTTATTCGATTCCATGTATAAATTGTCATAAAAAGTATATAGGTATGTCGACACAGTATCTGGAAAACAGAATAAAAGGACACAAATATACAAAAAATGCAACAACAGCCTTACATGTACATGAGACTGAGGAGAATCACGAATTTAATTTTAAAAACACGAAAAATTATAAAAAAATAGCTGTAAAAGAGATGCTCCATATTAAAAAAGAAAAAAATTCAATTAACTTTAGACAAGATACTAACAATTTGTCACAAATATATCATAACTTAATTTAATATAAAGACCCCAACTATTTTTGAAATTCAAATTAACGAGTAAACACTTTGTATATTAAAAAAACAAGAACGACCATATAGATAGGGAAAAAACAATTAAAAACCTTAATTCTTATCATTCACTTACATTCTTCTATATAGACTGGTGGTAGCAAGGCGGCTACGGCCTTCAAGGTATTTACATGAAAATTATTATTGTATATATATCTGGAAATGTTGCATTTCGGAAACAGCAAATGAGTCAGAAATGTTATCGTAAGTTTCCATTCTTGTCAATGCAGAGTCAAGACAAGACAAGAGCCGTTTGGCTAGCTCCATTTTTTTGCAATATACTATACTTTTTTTACTACAAAGAGTCTCCTCTTCTAATCTAAACCTCCGCGCCTAACCTCACCGAATATTTGGTATCCGTTTACATTCTAACGCAGCTGATTTAACAAAAAATTATGCTTGTTATTTTTTTATTTCTGTTACAGTGCCAAAATTCTCAGACTTTTTTCAAGAAACTAATCCGCCACAAAGCTATAGGCATAATTTAAGAGGGCTGCTTTTCACGAAAACTTAATCAATGATTCACTTACTTATACAAGCACCTGTTAGGATACATGGATTAATGTATATTTCTATTTCTACCATTTCTTAATTCCTCTAGACATTTAAAACTTCAACATAGGGGTAGAATACACTCGTCTGCCAGATGGCATCCAATCCAAAATATGTTTCGTTTGAAAATTAGGTAATCTACTATTACTGCTTAAATGTCAACGCAACAAGCTTCCCATTAGTCTACGTCATTCATTCTTAGACCGCGTCGCGTCACTGGCATGCACCAATGAAGTTATTTACATAT
>NW_022145889.1:0-2360 GCF_002938485.1 Sitophilus oryzae | reverse complement strand
CTTGCCCCCATTTTTTGTACATCTCTCGTGTAATCTCTACCATTCACAAATCTACCTTTAAGGCCAATAGAAATGTTCTTGCCACTTGCCTGTCGGTGTCATTAAGATGGTCACGGTTGTGATATCGCAGTTTAAATATCGAAAGGAGTCTGCCAGACTCAGTTATTGTAGAAGTGTAAATATTTCAAATTTGCCTGAATTGCAAATTATCGTTTTTTTTTCATACTTTTTATTGCTTAAAATGCCTCTAAAATGATTTACGAATTACATCAAATGCCATTAATATTTATGACAAAAATTATAAGTTACGATTTTTTAAAAATTTTAACCCCCTCCCATACCCCCTTACCAACCCCACACCCCCACCAAAAACTAATGGCCAGTATCGGGTGCCACAGTATTTTTGTGCCAAATTTGGTTAAAATGGGTTCGGCGGTTTTTGAGTTATCGTGTTACAGACAGCAAACGGACAGACGGACAGACAGAGAGACAGACACCATGAGAAAATATTTTGTATTTAGGTCATTTATGACCCAAATAACTAATTTTGAGTGAAATTAGAAAAACTTTTTTTTGCCGATCTTAATAGCCTACCATACCTATTGGTATGGTCGGCTAAAAATTGAATTTATCTACCTTCTTATTTTGAAAATAAGAAACAATTAATGACACCAATGCCAAAAATTATATATATTTTTGTTTTCAATAAATAGTTATTTACATATTTTAAATATTTAAGTTTTGTTGGTGTTAATTTTGTATATAAATATAATCAATAAATATTTAAATATAAAATTACCAGTTTTTGTTCTCCTAATAGTTGACTCCAGTAGACCCATAAAGGAGTCCAGTAGGTCTATTATAGCAACAATGTAAAAGCAAGGCTCTATAGTGGTTAAGGGAATACAGTAGAACTTCCGTTATCCCGAATCTCCCAGCTCATACATGAGTAGCTACCGCCGAATTAGTGAGGAATCCGAATTACTGGAATATTTTTTATGATGTTTCGCATTTTTATTGTTTCCATCCCAAACTCAGAATTAAAATACATTTTCATTAAATCAAAAATTACCGATAACTTTATGAATCCCATTAAAACTTAAACATAAAATAACTTAAAATATCATTTATTGGCTAAACTTAAAAATATGTATTGACTAAACAATAAATATTAACAAAAAAATGTAAAGAAATGTGAAATCTATATTTAATTCAAAAATAAAGGAATTTTTAAAAAATATTTCAATTTTAGTTGCGTACTTATCGATTATGCTAGCACAGCAGTTTTCTCTTTGGTTCTTTCAAAGCAAAATGTCTCGCGTAGAAACAAACATCTTTTCCTTCGATCCACTAAATACTTTGTGATAAGGCTTTTATATACAGCATCGATAGGTTTAATTTTCAGTACAGCATTGTCATCCTCTGTTTCACTTAAGTGGTTATTTTTTGCTTTTTTAAGAATGCTTCCTTGATACGTTTGTAGTCTTCAACTTGTCACTGGCTTAACTCTTCAGTTATGCCACAGATAAATTCTTTTTGTTCTTAAGCTCATTTACAATTTTTTCTTATTTTGTACCTGATGTTTGATAAAAATTCATCACAAAACTTCTTATTTTAAGTCGTTTTTTTATATCTGGAAATGTTGCGTTTCGGAAACAGCAAATGAGTCAGAAATGTTATCGTATCGAGTCAGAAATTTTATCCACCATTCTTGTCAATGCAGAGTCAAGACAAGACAAGAGTCGTTTGGCTAGCTCCGTTATTTTGCAACATACGATACTTTTTTTACTACAAAGAGTCTCCTCTTCTAATCTAAACCTCCGCGCCTAACCTCACCGAAAAGTTGGTATCCGTTTACATTCTAACGCAGCTGATTTAACAAAAAATTATGCTTGTTATTTTTTTATTTCTGTTACAGTGCCAAAATTCTCAGACTTTTTTCAAGAAACTAATCCGCCACAAAGCTATAGACATAATTTAAGAGGGCTGCTTTTCACGAAAACTTAATTAATGATTCACTTACTTATACAAGCACCTGTTAGGATACATGGATTAATGTATATTTCTATTTCTACCATTTCTTAATTCCTCTAGACATTTAAAACTTCAACATAGGGGTAGAATACACTCGTCTGCCAGATGACATCCAATCCAAAATATGTTTCGTTTGAAAATTACCCAAGTAACATTTTTCGGAGCCTAAAGTTTTATTAAAAGGTAACGGGTATTTATAAGAGGTTTATAAGGAACCTTAACATTTATAAGAGTGTGTAAAGTCTTATAAGAACACTATTGGTGTTAAAAGTTTTGTAACACCTCGAAAAAATACCAAAATACTTGAAGTTTTATAATATTGCATC